>NW_027664934.1:247500-269551 GCF_963921795.1 Nannobrachium achirus
ATACATGAAGTTGGAGCATTTTTAGGTTTTAGAAACATGTTTACTGATTAGGTGCATGGTCTACTTATGTTATTGTTTTTCTAGATTGATATCCCTATGCATTGTTATATTATTGTGGATGCACTGACAATATCTTGCTTATTATATTGATCTATTACCTGCTTATTGTAAGTCAATTTAGATTAAAAGTGTCTGCTAAATGCCTAAACTGTAGTGTCAACACCTCATCTTTATCTGTGTCTGTTTTAGCTACCAGCCTTTGGTACAGGGAGACGGCACTCTGTCAGGCAGTGGCCGATTTCACGCCTGACAGGAAAGCAGCACAAGTCCCTCATTCCAGCTGACTTGTCAAACAAGAAGGTATCTTTATTTGCTTGTGTATTAAGTCTTGAGGAGTAAATGTGACTGTTAACACAATAAAGCATTGATTTTTTGTTGTTGTTTTTCTTCTCTTGAAACAGTTTGCACTGGTCATCGGGGAATCTCATCTACGCGCTATCGTTGATGGATATGTGACCATGCCAAACTCTGACCTGAGCTTTGGTCTGATGTCCTTCCCCGGTGCCAAAGCAGCAGACGTTGAGCTAGAAGTGAGACACGCCGTTGTTCCACACGTCCCGGACATCGTCTGCATTTTGGCAACAAGCAACGACCTGGGAGGTCAAAGTGTAAGCCAAGCAGGACACGACTTCCGCAGGCTCCTCGATACGGCCCTACGACGCTGGAAGCATGTAAGTTGATACTTACAAATACTTTTTTTCTATCGTGGTCATTTAAATGCCTCCAAATGTTTGAGAAGATGTTGTTTTTCACGATGAACAATTTGTTTTTTATAGGTTTTCGTCCTTGACTTTCCACCTCGCCTGAATGTTGACATCAGCCGCCAGAACGATCTTCGCGAGGCTTTCAAACGTGCGGCTAACTTCTGTGGTAAGTAAAAGAAATGCATACACAACAGATAATGTCTGGTTAGGCTGATCTCACAATGTGACTCGTTGTGAGCTTGTACACTGGCTATTTTTTTTGAAAATATTCCCCACAAATAGGGATGCTAGGGTTCAAGTAGTTGCAGGACCTTTTGAACTATACGAATGCAGAGACACAGCGTAGTGTCTCAGTAAACTATAGTATCATAGAATGCAGAGAGACAGCGTAGTGTCTCAGTAACTATAGGATCATAGAATACAGAGAGACAGCGTAGTGTCTCAGTAAACTATAGGATCATAGAATGCAGAGAGACAGTGTAGTGTCTCAGTAAACTATAGGATCATAGAATGCAAAGAGAGACAGCGTAACATCTCAGTAAACTATAGTATCATATAATGAAGAGAGACAGTGTAGTGTCTCAGTAAACTATAGGATCATAGAATAAAGAGAGAGTGTAGCGTCTCAGTAAACTATAGGATCATATAATGCAGAATGCAGAGAGACAGTGTAGCGTCTCAGTAAACTATAGGATCATAGAATGCAGAGAGGCAGCGTAGCGTCTCAGTAAACTATAGGATCATAGAACGCAGAGAGACAGCGTAGCGTCTCAGTAAACTATAGGATCATAGAATGCAGAGAGACAGCGTAGCGTCTCAGTAAACTATAGGATCATAGAAAGTAGAGAGGCAGCGTAGCGTCTCAGTAAACTATAGGATCATAGAATGCAGAGAGACAGCGTAGCGTCTCAGTAAACTATAGGATCATAGAATGCATAGAGACAGCGTAGCGTCTCAGTAAACTATAGGATCATAGAAAGTAGAGAGGCAGCGTAGCGTCTCAGTAAATTATAGGATCATAGAATGCAGAGAGACAGCGTAGCGTCTGAGTAAACTACAGGATCATAGAATGCAGAGAGAGAGCGTAGTGTCTCAGCAAACTATAGGATCATAGAATGCAGAGAGACAGATTGTGCTACAACATATAAATGTAATATTGATAATAATATAAAGGCTTACGTAATGAGTAACTTATAGTCATGTCGTGTCCCCCCGCCCCCCCACACACACACACACACATACACACACAGTCTGTCTGGATCTGTCCCATTTACCATATTCCCTCCTGATTGGCTACGATTGCCTTCTACAGTTTGTGTATGTGACGTGACTGTCGCTTATCTCCCGATTAGGGTTGATTACCTCCTCTGTGCTCAACCTTGTGGTTTACTGGGGAAGGCATGTTTAAAATGTTTATGTTCTTTCTTTATTTAAGGTGTCACATACACCGGCACGACAGATCTGTTTCCGCTGACACAGTCTGAACTCTGGTGTCGCGACAATGTAAGTGCAATCTTTGTTTTCAAAAGTCATGTGGAGATTATGCATTATTTGTAGATCATATGAATACAACATTACATATCAACTAACGGAATATTAAAATGTCTATTGGATTCTGAAAATGTTGTATTATGTCTCTCAGGTGCATCTTTCTGATTCGTATGGGATGTCGGTGTTGGCTTTTTCGATTGTAATGGCAGTTGAAAGCGAGCTGCAGCGAACAGTCCAGACAGCACAGGTTCGTCCGGACATCTTAATTCTAAATAAATACAAGCTAAGTTGACAGGGTTCTTATTTCCGAGGCTGTAAACATTTTTCTCTTTGTATGCATAGCTGACTCCCAAGAAGTCACCCTCCAAGCCAGCTGTGGTGCCACCACCTCCAGTCCGCACTGTGTCTCCGAGAGTGATTGTGAGTCGTGAAGTGCGTGTACCACGTTCACCTGGTGTGAGGGTAAGTGTTGAATCCTGTCAGTGCTTTGTGAAAAGGGATACTCTGTTAGGGTATTAACATTTTACTCATCAATCTGCATTTGTCATTTCAGACCAGCCCGCCTCCCGTACCTCCCAGGCAGTCGTCAACTTGGCTATCGCAGCAGCAGCAGCGGCAGCAGCAGCAACAGGTTAAAACCCTCTTAATACCTATTGTTGGGACCCAGTGCGTGCTCTACTCGCTTTGTACTAGTTAGCGGTTGAGAACAGCGTTCCCAATCAACTTCCGACATTCCTTTGACTAGTGAAACAAACGGGTGCTCTGTTCTACAAAGATGCAGTCCATTTAGCGTGACATGCTGTGAGCTTGTAGATCTGCTATTTTCTGAAAATGTTGGCCGAATGAGTGGGGGAGTAGTCTTGGTGTGGCTAAGCATTCATTAATAGACAGCATGCTGCATCACACATACAGTAGAAGACAACATCCTGTCATATATACAATAGTATGATACTGTCTCCTCTCCTTGATGTAGCCAATTCAAAAGCATTTAATGACACTTTAATGACACTATCAAATAAATATCTGATCTACAGGCTCACACGATGTGTGAACTCTGTGTGTCTGTCGGTTTTATAAGGCCTGGCAGTGCCAGCCTGATGATGTGGATTCACTCACACGATACTCCACGATATAATAATCAGTCTGGAGTTTGGCTTGTAGGCAGATGGCATGAGAAATCAGAAAATCACCGGACCAATCAGGGGAAGATTTATAATTATCCCTAATCTAATAATCATAATCCTTCTCAATTCTGTCTGTCTGTCTGTCTGTCTTTCTTTCTACAAAAGGACGACTCGCCAGAGAGTTCAATCCCTCGCAATCCTGTGTGGTTTAGCCCTAAGGTCTTGAACGCTATGGAAGCATTCCTGCCATCAAACCTGAACAGCCCTGTGGAGTGCCCAGGTTTTCCAAAGGGCAGCAAGGTAAATTGAAGTGTATCTGTAGTTCAGGCCTTATTTAATTTAGACAGATACAAAATGTCAACATTATACAAAAAGCTACAGGGTTTCCACTGTCATGCCTGAAAAACCTTTTGTCCGTTTCTGTGTGCAGGCGAGTCCTCCGAAATCGCCTCGCAAGTCTCTGCGCAAACAACACCACCTCTCAACACCACCTCTCTCCCGAAGAGTGGCTGTGAGCTGTGACGTGCCTTGTGCCACGGTAAGAAGATGTAACTGTGTGACAGGGATATGTTTCTAGTTATTTTTTTATTTGACACACTCTGAGAAATTATCAATTATTTCTTCTTGTAGGAAATTGTGGTTCTGGATTTTAACAAGACAAATCTTTTATGGAAGATACTAGCACAACATATTTACAGATGGGGCTCTCCAGACAAATTACACTATAAACGTGGCTAAAGCTTAGTAGCCACAGTTGTTACAGATTGTTTGATATGGCACTGGACACAACAGCAAAGATAGGAAGAGATAAAGCAGAATATTTGACTATAGCATTCATTACAGTACAGTTGTAGACAGAACTTGAACTGACTAATTAGCAACCCCCACCCAAAATGATCACACATGGCCCTGCAATCAGCTACCTGTCTGTATATCTAGGCTGAACCTAGAGCTAAGCACATATATCAATCAAGTTATCTATCAAGTGCAATGTGCAAGCAATGAAACAGAATGTATAGAACAGTACAGCAAAGTTTGATGCAAAACAGCATCAGCTTTCCATCTAGTGTTCTGTCTCTCTAAAAAAAAACAGCATTGTTGTCCCGCCATCCTGGCTTATCTTTTCAAATGGGGATCTGCGGACTAATGGTGGCAATTTGGGGGTCCTCGACATGACAACTTTGGAGAATCGCTGGTGTAAATTTAAGGTTAATGTTGACAATTTTAATAGAATGTGAATTGGGGAAACAAAGGAGCCATCTGTTGACAAAAGACTGTAATAACAGAGTCTCTCTCTCACTTTAACAACAGTGATATTATTCACAGCAAACATGTTACTAGTGTTACTGTGTGTTTAGCCATACCTTCAAACTTACATCCCCATTGGACTATATTTATTCTGGGGCTAAATAAATAAATTTATTTGGAGACCTTAGCTGGAGATATGTACTATTATGTTTATTGTAATGCTGACTATAGCTGTCAGTTGATCTTTGATCTAGAAGTAACCATTTCTTTCCCAAGTAATGTTGGCCAAGTTCAGCATTGCATATGACCACTTGTCCTCTTCCATAACAAAGATGGCGGGTCACACTAGGTTATCCTTTATTCTCTGCAGCACTGCCCCCATACCTTTGCAAATTATGGTATGAATGTATAATGTTTGTAGATGCCTTAATGCAGGGGTCTCAAACTCAATTTACCTTGGGGCTGCTGGAGGCAGAATCTGTCTGAGGCTGGGCTGCAGCCTCAGCGCACATGCACGCGTGCGCAGCGCGTGTATGTGCGCGACATGCACTAATAAAACAAATGAGTGCATATGCACTAATTTGTTTTATCATACTGTAGTTTCATACCAGTCTAACAACTACTGTATCTATCTCCCCATCAAAGAAAAATCCAATCTTCTCAAATGCCTTTTTTATTTTTTAACACAAAATAAGATGAACAAGGACCCTGGTGTAAACAAGTTGTGTTTAACTTATGGAACATGTACTGTACTGTTCACTGTACTGTATTATTAACTGTTTTGAGGTTCATATAAAACTTGCGGGCCACACTAACATTAAACTTTCATATTAAGGTGAGGGCCACAAAATATCGTCTCGCGGGCCGCAAATGGCCCCCGGGCCACCAGCTTGAGACCCCTGCCTTAATGGATAGGGACCAGTATGCGTGCAGGTCAGCACCAAAATGTTCAGATCTACAAGTTTGACGCATCGTTTCTAAATTGCAGTGCAATGCACAGTACAACCACAGTCTACTACTGTTGTACTAGAGGTCACCAACCACAGTCTTCTACTGTTAGTCATTTGGATCTGACCAGTACAACCACAGTCTTCTACCATTAAGTCACTGGGAGCTGACCAGTACAACCATTGTCTTCAAGCCTAGCCAATTAAGTGAAACCACAGTTTTCTACTCTAAGTCATTGGGATCTGACCATTAAAACCACAGTCTTCTACTGTTGTACTGGGAGTCAAACTGGGGGTCCTTGAAATTCAAATGGTTAAAACATCTTCATCTTCAACATCTTGTTGCCTACACACAGGGTTTCCACTGTTAAGAATTGTCATGGTTTCCACTGAAAAAAGGTTTGGAGTTAATGTGATGTGACACATTGTCCGTTTCTGTGTGCAGGCGAGTCCACCGAAATCGCCTGGCAAGTCTCTGCGCAAACCAGTCACAACAACGCCTCTCTCTCGAAGAACGGCTGTGAGCTGTGACGTCCCATGTGCCACGGTAAGGAGATGTAACTTGTAACTGTGTGACAAGGGATATCTTTTTAGTAATTTGACACGCAGTGAGCAATTATCAATTATTTCTTCTTGGAGGAAAATGTGGATCAGGATTTAACAAGACAAATCTTTTATGGGAGCTACAAGCACAACATATTTACAGATGGGGTCCCTAGACAAATACATTTTAATTTGACATGAAAAACATGGCTAGAGCCTGGTAACCACAGTCGTTACAGATTGTTTGATATGGCACTGGACAGCACTGGACACAACAGCAAAGCGAGGGAAGAGATGAAGCAGAATATTTTACTATACCATTCACTACAGTACGGTTGTAGACACAACTGAACTGACTGCGTGTATGCATGTGCAGGTCCACTCCAAAATGTATAGATCTAGAGTCTCAAAGTGTCGTTACTAAATTGCAGTCCAATGCACTGTATAACCACAGTCTACTACTGTTGTACTGGAAGCTAATCAACCACAGTCTTCTATTGTTAGTCACTGGGATCTGACCAGTACAACCACAGTCTTCTACGTCATTGGAACCTGAACAGTACAACCACCGTCTTCTGCTCTTGGGACTGAGAGTCAAACTGGGGGTCCTTGAAATTAAAATGGTTGAGAATCTCTGCTAGAGTGTTAAAACATCTTCATCTTCAACATCTTGTTGCCTACACAAAGGGTTTCCACTTTTATGTAATAAAAGATATACAAGCTCACAGTGCTGCGAGCTTGTAGATCTGCTATTTTTGAAAAGTCGCGAAAATTAGAATTTTGACCCGATTCTATAAGTGTCTTTTGAATCCTTCCAAGATTTTTTGAAAAACCCTATGTTTCTATGTCAGCAATCTGGCCAGCCATTGTCAAAGAAAAGCTCCTTTTCTCTTAACTGGAGCTCAGTTAGTCTGTTCTTGAGAGACTACTTTGTCAGTGGTTCTCAAACCTTTTCATGTGAAGGAGCCCCAAAATTATATTTATTTGGCCACGTACCCGCATCTCAAAATATCTAGTTCCAGGGACCACCCAGAAGCAAAATTTGAGTTACAAACGTTTGCTTTGAAAATACATAATATTCAAAGATTTGCACAAATTGTCACGACTTTTTCAAAAATAGCAGATCTACAAGCAGATCTACAGATCTACTGAGCTTGTGTATCTGCTATTTTTCACTGGTTAAAGCATTCAATCATTTCTAGGCCTAAATGGGTTAAAATGGTTGAGCATCTCTGCTAGAGTGTTAAAACATCTTCGTACATCTTGCTGCCTACACACAGAATTGAATTGTCATGGTGTAAACATTGTCCTTTTCTGTGCACAGGCGAGTCCTCCGAACGTCACAACACCACCGTTCTCCCGAGGACATGCTGTGAGCCGTGGCGTGGACGTACCCCTCTCCCCTGGTGCCGCGGTAAGGACATTTGACACGCTAGTATTTATTTTGGGGGGAAAAATCACTCACTGTGAGAGCAAATCACTCATCTAATGTCTGGACAGGTTTATGCATTCTGCTGTTGTCTATTGTTACCACAAGGTGGCTGGAAATCCTACATTTTACCTAATTTCTACACTGAGCTGTAATATGGGGATAAATAACGTTGTAAACTATAAGAAGTTTGTAGTGATGTTAGATGACGTTTTGTTGAATATTATTACTTTATTTAATTATATAATTTAATTTATAATGTCTATAGATGCCTTAATCGTCCACTGCACTCATGTGCACGCGGTGTGACAGGGATATGTTTTTAGTTATTTGACACGCAGTGAGCAATTATCAATTATTATAAAACCTGGATCAGGATTTAACAAGACACATCTTTTATGGGAGCTACTAGCACACGATATTTACAGATGGGGTCCCCAGACAAATGTGGATCTTTGATCTCGAAGTAACCGTTTCTTTCCCAAGTAATGTTGGCCAAGTTCAGCACTGCATATGACCACTTGTCCTCTTGCATAACAAACATGGTGCGTCACACTAGGGTAGCCTTCATTTTCTGCAACACTGCCCCATCCATGCCTTTGCAAATCATGATATGTTTATAATGTATGTAGCTGCCTCAATGGTCCACGCCACACTGATAGGAAGCAGTATGCACACGCAGGTCAGCACCAAAATGTTCAGATCTACAAGCTCACAACGTGTCGTTTGTAAATTGCAGTGTAATATACAGTACAACCACAGTAGAAGACTTGGTTAGCTCCCAGTAAAACAGTGATAGATTGTTAGTCATTGCAATCTGACCAGTACAACCACAGTCTTCTACCGTTAAGTCACTGGGAGCTGACCAGTACAAGCACAGTCTTCTGTGGTCAAGCCTAGCAGTCAAACTGGGGGTCCTTGAAATCAAAATGGTTGAGCATCTCTGCTAGTGTTAAAACATCTTTGTACATCTTGCAGCCATACACAGAATTGAATTGTCATGGTGTAAACATTGTCCTTTTCTGTGCACAGGCGAGTCCTCCGATCGTCACAGCACCACCGTTCTCCCGAGGATATGCTGTGAGCCGTGGCGTGGACGTACCCCTCTCCCCTGGTGCCGCGGTAAGGACATTTGACACGCTATTATTTTGGGGGAAAATGTCACTCACTGTGAGAGCAAATCACTCATCTAATGGCTGGACAGGTTTATGCGTTCTGCTGTTGTCCATTGTTACCACAAGGTGGCTGCAAAGCCTACATGTTGCCTAATTTCTACATTGAGCTGTAATATGGGGATACATAACATTGTAAACTGTAAGAAGTTTGTAGTGATGTTCGATGACTTATTGTTGAATAGTATTACTTTAAATATGAATTTATAAAGTCTAGATGCCTTAATGGTCAACTCCAATCATGTGCACACCATGTGAGTTTGTATATCGGCTACTCTCGACGTGCAGTACCGTTGTACAATGAAGTATATATGTCTAGCAAGGGTGCAAGAAAACTAGCAGATCTACAAGCTGATTTTGAGCTTGTAGATCTTCTACTTTTGATGCTTTTGTGTGTTGCTGAGTAGGGCAGAGGTTCTCAACCACTGTTAACAGTGGTCCTTGAGGGGGATCCTGGTGGTCCCTAGCTAAATGATGGAGAGATGGTAACCAAATGTACCATTATTTGTTTGTGTTGCCAATTTGTTTAAGCTACCTGTGATAGTTATTTCAGGCAATAGTGCAGTAGACTAATTCAGAAATATGTTGGGGTTGTTTTTTGGTATACTGTATGTGTTGCTATGGAGCTTGAGCATGACCCCTGTTGTTAGTATATGTTGTTAGTATGTATGTTGCATGCAGCAATAAAACAAGGAGCTGGAGGCTATTATAATCAGAGGTTAATCACTGTCATGGTCGATTGTTCCACTGAACCTATTTGGCTTGTTACTGGTTACAAAGGCACCTCATTCAACTCTTGTCATGATACTGTGTACCGGTGTACCACTGAGTACTAGGGCTGCCCCTTGCTGAGGCAGGAAACATAACATGCATGCTGCTGCACAGCACAGTGAACGGCTAAGCACACAGCCACACACTCTCTCTCTCTCTCTCTCTCTCTCTCTCTCACACACACACACACACACACACACACACACACACACACACACACACTGCCTAATTTCTACATTGAGCTGTAATATGGTGATAAATAACGTTGTAAACTGTAAGAAGTTTGTAGTGATGTTAGAGGACGTTTTGTTGAATATTATTACTTTAAATATGAATGTATAAAGTCTATAGATGCCTTAATGGTCAACTCCAATCATGTGCACGCCTTGTGAGCTTGTATGGCTACTCTCGACGTGCAGTACCGTTGCACAATGAAGTATATGTCTTGCAAGGGTGCACCTCACTAGCTTTTTTTAGTACATTATATGGAAGAAAACTAGCAGATCTACAAGCTGATTTTGAGCTTGTAGATTTTCTACTTTTGATGCTTTTGTGTGTCGCTGAGTAGGGCAGTGGTTCTCAACCACTGTTGAACTGTGGTCCTTGAGGGGGATCCTGGTGGTCCCTAGCTAAATGATGGAGAGATGGTAACCAAATGTACCATTATTTGTTTGTGTTGCCAATTTGTTTAAGCTACCTGTGATAGTTATTTCAGGCAATAGTTCAGTAGGCTAATTCAGAAATATGTTGGGGTTGTTTTTGGTATACCTAACCCTAACCTTAACCTCAGTGAGGGAACATAGGGCTGAGGGAGCTTGAGCATGACCCCTCTTGCTAGTATATTTTGTTTGTATGTATGTTGCATGCCGCAATAAAACAAGGAGCTGGAGGCTATTATAATCAGAGGTTAATCACTGTCATGGTCGATTGTTCCGCTGAACCTATTTGGCTTGTTGATGGTTACGAAGGCACCTCATTCGACTCTTGTCATGATACTCTGTGTACCGGTGTACCACTGAGTACTAGGGCTGCCCCTTGATGAGGCAGGAAACATAACATGCAAGCTGCTGCACTGCATAGTGAATGGCTAAGCGCACAGCCACACACTCTCTCTCTCACACACACACACACACACACACACACACACACACACACACACACACACACACACACACACACACACACACACACACAGTCTAACACTGGTCTCACACACAAACCACAGCACAGAGATAGAATGAGTAAGTCAACACAATGCCGGTGCATAATCTGCTGTTTCTTCAGATTTGGTTGTGAAAAAATTCCTCCACTTACTTGGGAGGTATGTTAATTCACAACAACCTGTCCTGTAGACCATGGTCGTAAGTTACTATGAAAAGCCCCACTGGTGTGTCTCTGTCTGTCCGTCACGTCACACTTTTGCTCTACTCATATGTCCGCCACTGTTTCCCCGATCCATGCCAAACTTTGCACACACAATCCTTGGCTACCAAACCACAACCTCCACTCATTTCTCACATGCCCCTCTACTAGTGCCACCAGGCAGATTCTTGTAAAACAATTTTTTGGACACTGCTCCTACACGCTTTGCCATAAAATCACACAAAGTGGTACATAGTGTCTATAATAATGTCATCAACATGGATCTGTCCCATTTAGCGCCACCATCAGGCCAAGTTTTGCCAAACACTTTTTAGGACACTGCTCCTACAGATTTTGCCCTAAAAGCACACAAAGCGGTACAGTATGTATAGAGTCATCAATATGGATCTGACCCATCTAGCACCACCATCAGGCCGATTTTTTTCAAACACATTTCACACACAGTTCACTGCTCCTTCATACTTTGCCTAAAATCACACAAAGTGGTAGACAGTATCTCTAAAGTCATGTCATCAACATGGATCCGTCCCATCTGCCGTGGTATCTGAAACTATAACCCCCACCTTGAATCAGTTTATATCAAAGCCAGGTGTATCATTTATTTTCACAGTGCGGTGAGGCTGAACTAGAGAAGCGAGCGTTTGATTTCCTCTCAAATCCTGCCGTGCGGGTGCTTCTAAGCACCGCCCGCATGCTTAGGACAGTGACTGAATGTCTCCGGGCGGGGCTTGTAAAGGCAACAAGCGCCCTCTATTCTCCAGGCACTACTCGGCTGTTTAGTTTAGGTTGCTATGCTAGTGGTTTTGATGTGATGTTCACCCACATAGCAGCTAAATTTGGATGAAAATAAACATGTGTATGCATCGACTATGGTTCTTAACATGAGACTGATCTTACACTGACACGCAATGGCTTCCGTTCCTGGAATGTGGCTGGTAAACAAGGAAATGTCTCTTCCTGGTGGCGGAGAAGTGTACTTTTTCTTCAATATTGGGATTTTTAGAATGATTTATGTTGCCATATTGTAACCGGCAGAGAGGGTTGGAATCACTCGGCTCCGCCTCGTGTTTCCCAACGCCTCTCAGCCTTAAAATACCCGGTAACCACTCGCCTCTTGTGGCTTATTGCTTCATTATGAGGTCTGCACTCTGCTCTGCTGCCTTGTCTATATTTTTCCATGCCTACATGCCGTTTTTACTGGGGAAATCTCGCTATTTGCCAGATATTTCAAGCAGGACACCTAGTGGGCAAAGTGGGTGACGGGGCACCCTGGGGTGCTGCGATGGCAGTCCAGGGGTGCCGTGAGATCGTTTGAGAATATTTGGAATTTATTTGGACCAAAATTATTATTTAGTATAATTTTAAACTTGAAGTACAAAGTTATTTTCAGTCAGTTCTAAACAAAATGGCTATCTCAACGTTTTCCTCGCAACATAATCACTTTCTGTCATGAGCCGTATCTCCAAGTTTCAAATGTGTACGTCTTTTGCCCTGCTTCATCATACAAGACCGCCACACAAAACTAGTGAAAACAGCCAATCTACAAGCACACAACGCCTCGCAATGCGAAGCGTTGTGTGCTTATAGATCTGCTGTTTTCACTAGTTTAGTACATTTTATAGATGATAAATACTAAATGTTTTTGGACATACAAGGTTTCCACCCGACAACGACGATATGCTATAAATATAAGGTGCTGAAAGTGAAAATTATAATGTAGGGGTGCCTCGGATTAAAACAAATATTTAGTGGGTGCCCTGAGACACAAAAGTTTGAAAACCCCTGCATTAATGGACGGTTTTAACGGTGTTAAAAATGTAACACCGCGACACTGCCACAGCTCCATACAATCTATATTACCACATGCTGAATTTGTACGTACCGTGATGGCCTCAGATCTCGTGCTAATTTGATTGAATGATTACTGTGATGGGAATGGGACTTGGGGTGTCATCAATATATGTATGTTCCTGCCTCATTATGACACTGACTGTACTTTAATAAAAAAAGATTTGAAAAGAAAAATCATTAAAGATAGCAGCCATCCCGCCCATACCCTGTTCTCTCTCCTCCTATCCAAAAAAATGTTACCGGGGCATCAAATCACACTCCACCCGTTTCAGTAATAGTTCGTATCCCCAGGCAGTCAGGTTGCTCAACGAAGGGTTGTAACATAGGCTCTGCACACACTTTTAAGCTGTACACTGTTACACTGTATGTTGTGTATGTTGGGATTTGTCTTTGTTTGGGCTGCATGGTATGTGGGTGTACACTGTTGTCAGTCACTGTGACCATGTCTCTGTGTATTAAGGCAAAGTGTGCCCTTGGCACAAGCATTTCTTTGCGTTTGTATGGATATACGTATGTGACAAACGTGAACCTTGAACTAAACAATGCAATGTATTAACAATAGCTTGTAAAATTAAGACTACATTGGATCCGCCGGAACACAGGTTCTACTCAAAAGTAGCTGTTTTGGACATGTGTACAGTGTACACACAACCAAAACAATATTACTAATATTAATGTGTTTGGTTTGACATTTTGTCATTCTTTCTTTTTCTCAACAGATGGAGACGGAGTGTTTCGTCCATGAGGTCTCAGATGTGCATCTTCCCACCCCACCCCTTCCCACCCTAACCCTAACCCATGGCAAAGGCAGCAAGGTAAGTAAGGTAGGTAATACAACTGTACCTCTCACCTATGCTGAGGGCCCGGGCAGCAAGGACGTGAATCTTCCCACCTATGAGGACGTCAAAGGCAGCAAGGTAAGTGGCAGCAAGGTAAGTGGCAAGGACAGTAGCGAGGTAAGTCATACAACTCTACCTCCCACCTATGCTGAGGGCCCAGGCAGTAAGGTAAGTAATACAATTACCTTTCCGCAGTCAGTAAGGGCATCTCGCTGTCAAGCTGACCTATTGGACAACCCACTTGACCCGATGTCCGAAAGGTCAAATAGTCAGTGCACCTGCATAGCGCTGACCTTTCTGGCTGACCACAATGAGGGAATGTGTTTTGACACACCCTCCCTTGATAAGGTGCTTGCACGTGGAGATACTCTCTACAAAGGCGTTATCGCGCAGCATCACTACGACAACAGGCATGTACTACCACACTTGACCATTGAGGAGTTACCAAAACAGGTTTTCACTGAAAGAAATGCTTACATTGTGTTCAACTCGGATTTGAGGGCTGGTTTTGTGAAAAAATCAGATTCACCAAAAAAGCCAAGTGAAAGGAGTAGTCAACGTTTGCCACTTCTTGAGGAGAGTGTGCAGTGCTTGTCAGGAGATGTAACCCATGCCATCTTGATTGTGGCTCCTGAATGCTTTGCATTGTTCCGTGACACGTCAGGATGCTATGGAGTGTTTGACTCTCACTCGAGATCTGCCACGGGTTTGCCAGCATATCAAGGAAAAGCAATACTGAAGATGTTCGATGATCTGGGTGGTTTGGTCGGCCACTTGCACAAGATTCTTAGAGGTCGTCGTCCTCTTGCGACGTATGAGCTTTTGCCCGTTTCATTTCTGATTGATGGCTACAGTGAGACCCCTGGACCGTCAACAGCTATGTCCATCTCAGAAGCTAGAGCAGCAACCGACCATGGCCTCAGTGATATCCCTGGCCCGTCAACGAACGTGACAACCACAGCAGCCATCGATTGTGGCTCCAGTGACACCGCTGTGCAGTCAACAGACATAACCGCTACAGCAGCAATCGAACGTGGCTCCAGTCAGACCCCTAAACCGTCAACAAATGTGACATTCACACCAGCCACAGCACCATTGCCAAAACCGGCTGTTTTCGAACCATTTCTGAAGAGGGGTAGAAGGCAAGAAAAGCAACATTTTCAAGCAGTGAGGGCCACCATTTGTCAAGGGGACATTGTAGGACAGCACCCGAACAAACAGTGCACCTGCATGGCACTCACGTTTCTTGCCTACCATAATGATGGAGTAGGTTTCGACACGGCCTCCCTTGACAAAGTGCTTTACCAGGGAGATGCACTCTACAAAGACTTAATCCAGCAGCTGCATTGTGACCAACTGTTACAGAAACAGTCATATTTCTTGACCATGGAGCAACTCCTCCATGCAAAGCAGGTTTCCACCAACCGTAATGTTTACAGTGTACAACTGAACATGTTAAACCTTAAAATCGGTCCCCTGGACAAAACTAAACGGAACAACTTGTCCCTTGCTGATCAACTGCAGAAGTGCCTGTCACAGGAGGGGGTCACACATGCTTTGTTGATGGTAACCCCTGAATGCTTTGCAGTCTTCCGCGACAGATCAGGGCGCTATGGATTGTTTGACTCCCACTCGAGATCTGCAGACGGTTTGCCTGATCTTGGAGGCAAGGCCATTATGTTGACTTTCCATGACCTGAGTGGTCTGGTCTGCCACTTGCGCCAGATCCTCAAAGGCCGTCGTCCTGGTGTTTCGTATGAGCTCATGCCTGTTGCCTTTGAACTTGACTATGCTGCCAGCACAACACCAGCAGTACCAACACTCGAACCAGCAGTACCCACGTTTAATCTTTCCAAACTAAATAAAGCACAGCGAAGAAGGAACAAGTGCAAAGTCTTGCGGCAACAACGTGAGTACATGGAACAGAATGTACCACGTGCAAACAAGGGCCTGAGAACCTCCGATCCTGCCCAATATTATAAAATGAGATATAGAATTCCAGAAGTCCGGCTGAATAAACTTAAGGCGAAAAAAAACAGATGGGAAACTGATGCTGCTTTTCGAGAAAGAACGCGTGAAAGGTTTCACAATGACCCTGAATTCAGGCGGCAGCGTATGCAACAAAAGTCCAAGAACCAACGTGAAAGGTTTCACAATGACCCTGAATTTAGGCGGCGGCATTTACAACACACTGCAAAGAACCAGCGTGAAAGGCTTCACAATGACCCTGAATTTAGGCGGCGGCATTTACAACACACTGCAAAGAACCAGCGTGAAAGGCTTCACAATGACCCTGAATTCAGGCAGCGGCGTATGCAACAAAAGGCCAAGAACCAGCGTGAAAGGCTTCACAGCAACCCAGAATTCAGGCGACGGCATATACAACGATGCACCGAGATCAAAAAGCAGAGACTCGATGCAGATGTCATACTCCGTATCCGTCACAAGTTGCAGTGTGCCATGAGACTAAAGAGGAGGTCTGTACACATTGTAAACCGTCACCTGCAAATTACAATGGAAGCTGCAATGGAAGAAGCCATATCGGCATTCCGGGAAAGCATTCGACATGGTCCCACATTTGTCTGTACGGTGTGCCACAGAGCGTTGTTCTACAATCAGGTCCATTGGTGTAACAGGGACAACTACAAGTTAAACCCTTCCGTGGTAACCGCTTGCTTGACAGGCAAGTATGTGCACGCATGTGGCAGTGAATGCTCAGACCCATGCGACGTTGCACAAGAGAGGAGACAGGAGTACATCTGCACCTGCTGTCACGACAACTTGAAACAGGGGTCGATGCCATCCATAGCAGCTGCTAATAAGCTGGAACCAGCACCCGTTCCCCCAGAGCTTCAACTGTTGAATATGCTGGAAAGGCAGATGATCGCAAAGTTCTTACCCTTTGCTAAAATAATTTCTTTGCCTAAAGGACGGCAAAAGGCTGTTCATGGTGCAGTTGTGTGTGTACCATCGGAAGTGGAAGCCGTTGTAAATGCTCTTCCGAGGTCCAGCAATGAAGACCAGCTGTTGCAGGTCAAGCTGAAGCGACACATCAAGTACAAGGGCCATCAGTTCTTCTACACGGTAAACATGACTAATGTGTTGGCGGCGCTGAGGGAACTCAAAAAGATGCATCCAGAATACTATGACATTGTCATAAACGAAAGCGCTACGTTTGACCGTCTCCAAGACGAGCAGTCGGGCGATGAAGAAGATGCAGAAGAGGAAACCCCTGCCGCCACCACAGGTGAGCAGCAGGAGGAACTTGCACGCACCACCAAAGATGAGCCACAACCGCATGAGGAACTCGCACCCGGTCCATCCACTGCCACCACCACAGATGAGCAGCAGGAGGAGCTTAGACCCGGTCTGACCTTTGACACGTGCATGCAGCCTCCGGACATAGCACAGGAAATCTTATCATTCGGCGAGGGAATATTCAGCATTGCACCAGCCCAAGGAAACAGGCCAGTGGGTATTTTCACCGTCCCCAAGTTGGAGAGCATGGCCTTTCCTGGGCATTTCCCAGACGGTCGAAACACATTGGATGAGGTCAGAGAGAAAAAATTGTCCCCAAGTAGGTACTTCAACGCCAGGCTCTTTTCGGTCGATACCCGCTTTGCCACCGACCAAACTTACCTCTTCTATGCGCAAATGGTGACAGAAACGCACATGGCTACTAACAGCATGTCCATCCAGGTACGGAAGGGGAAAAAATATACCAGGGACGGACGCGTTCTGTCAAACAAAATGCTGCAGGATAAAGAAGAGGTAGAAAGACTTGTACGGAACAAGGACGCGACACGCTTCATGATGCCCCTTAGAGGAACTCCGGCGTTTTGGGAGAAAGCACTTAGGGACCTTCTCGCTATGTGTAGACAGATCGGCAGGCCCAATTGGTTTGTCACGCTAAGTGCCGCGGAGATGAGGTGGCCGGAAGTCATCAAGGCCATAAAAGCGCAACAAGGTGAACAAGGAGACTATTCACAGCTCGACTGGCTTGCGAAATGTGAAATCATCCGGACCAACCCTGTCACACTCATGCGCATGTTTTCAAAGAGATTTGACAGGGCCATGGATTTTCTCCAGTCGCCTGCAAGGCCAATCGGTCAGGTTGTGGACTATTTCTATCGTGTGGAATTTCAGGCTAGGGGAAGTCCCCACATCCATATGATGGTTTGGATTAAAGACGCACCGACGGCCGATGACCCACGCCTCATCAAGTTCATAGACACCTACGTCAGTTGCAAGATGCCTGACCAGTACGCAGACCCCGAGCTCCACAAAATTGTGTCTGAAGTTCAAGTTCACAGCCGAAGCCACTCCAGATCGTGCAAGAAAGGAAACGTCACTTGTCGATTTGGGTTCCCCAAACTACCCATGGACCAGACAATCATCACCGAACCACCACTTCCGCCTTTGGATGAGGTCAAAGACGACGACGACGAGGCGAAAAAAGATGAAAGTGGTGGTGGTCAGATTGCCCCACCACTTTTGCCTTTGGATGACGACAAAGGCGACGACGAGGCCAAAAAAGATGAAAACGCTGGTGGCCAGAAGGGTAAAGGGCGAAAGCGAAAAGGCTGGAAGCAAGAGACCAAGGAACAAATGGAGGCCAAAGAAAAGCTGGCACCCCTGAGGGACATGCTCAATGACCCCAAAGCCTCATTCAAGGATTTGCCGGATCTGCTGGAGAAATGCAACCTGACTGCGGAGCAATATCGGGACTACGTAGACAACCTTACCACTGTACCCACCATTCACCTGAAGCGCGATCCTGATGAATGCTGGGTAAATCCGTACAATCCCCATCTGCTGCGAGTGTGGGATGCCAACATGGACATCCAATATATACTGGATGATTACAGTTGTGCCCAGTACATGTTGGGGTATGTGGCAAAACCGGAACATGAGATGTCCGAGCTCCTTACCGAAGTGGTGAAAGAAGTGCGCAAATCTAAACCCAACACCAAGGAAATGGATGAAATGAAACATATCATGCACGCGTACGTCCAGCGCAGAGAGGTCAGTGCACAGGAATCTGTGGCCCGGGTATGCAGTCTCCCACTTAAAAAGTGCACCCGTCAAGTCATTTTCTTACAGACAGACGAGGATGGTCTGAGAATGAGTCAGCCCATGAGCAAACTGAAGGAGATGGACCCAGACGCACAAGAAGTGTGGATGTCAGGGATACCTGAGAAGTACCTGAACAGGCCTCAGGAGACAGAATTTGAAGACCTGTGTATGGCTGAGTTTGCGTCGGAATACAGGGTGGTGTACAGCCAACAAAGCGACAAGTCGAAAGCATCGGCCCTGCTGAACGACATGGGGTTCGTTCAGAAACGAACTAATCTCGATAGAGTCGCCATCATACGTTACCCCCCGTTCTCTGAGAAGAAAACCCCGGAAAAGTTTTACAGGCGGCTGCTGAAACTGTACTTGCCACACAGAGAAGACAGCCAACTGAAAAGCGAGAACTATCCGACATATGAGCACTTCTACAAAAATGCTCATGTGCTTCTTGGCGAAACAAAGAGCACCCGCTGGCCTGTGAAGATCATTGTCGATAAGAACAAAGACAAATATGAAGGGCGGGGGAGAAAAATGGATCAGGCTCTGGAAATGCTGCAAGCAGGACAACCAGCTATCCTTGATGCGTGGAACAATTTTGATCCAGATGCGGAGGTCGATCGCTTCAGGCAGCAAAAAGTTAGCGATCCCGACGAGCTACAGGAGCGAGACGAGGTTCCGGAATACCAAGTCCAACCTAACAGCAGTAGGGCGATGCCAGGGATCGATGCTCCTGAATTGAGCCCGGACTATGTCAGGAGCATGTATCGGAGCCTCAACGAAACGCAAGCGTCCATTTTCTACGCTGTGCGTCAATGGTGTTGGAGACGCGTCTGGCGTCAGGATCCTGATCCCTTCTACTATTTCATCTCTGGGGGTGCCGGCTGTGGCAAGTCTCATGTCATCAAGTGCATATATCACGAGGCTACCAAGATCCTGCGCCAACTTCCCTGCTTTCTCAACGAAGCAGATATGACCCAGCCGGCAGTTCTGCTGGCGGCGTTTACTGGCACTGCAGCTTTCAACATATCTGGGAGAACCCTGCACTCGCTGCTGAAGCTACCGAGAAGTCTGAAGGGCCACTATAAATCGCTTGGAAATTCACTGGATGAGATGAGGGGAGCACTTTGGACCGCGGAGATCTTGGTCATCGACGAGATATCCATGGTCTCCAAGGATGTCTTTGACTACGTCAACCTGAGACTCCAGCAGATCAAAGGCAACAGGAAACCTTTCGGTGGGATGTCTGTCCTTGTGGTCGGAGACTTCTACCAGCTGCCACCAGTTGGTAGTGGCAAACCGCTCTGCATTGCCGACGAGGCTGTGTCCGGTCTCTGGGCAGATTTTCAGCTTGTTGACCTTACGGAGATCATGCGTCAGAGAGACGATCGCATTTTTGCCGAACTCTTGAACAGGCTAAGAGTAAAGAGGAAGGCCGATCCTCTCAGTGCCGATGACAGGGCTCTGCTCACACAGGCCTGCACTGAAAGAAGAGACGGCCCGTATGATGTCCTTCATATCTTTTCCCGAAACGACGAGGTCAAAGCCCACAACAAGTTGGCTATAAAAAGTCTCGGCACACCGATTTCCACGATTCTGGCACAAGATTACTCAAAGGACAGATGCTCAGGCCAGATGAAGCTGCTGTACGAGCCCTACAAGCACAGTAACCGAAGGGACTTGGAAAGAAGCATCGAAGTTGCCCAAGGAGCACGGGTCATGGTCATTAGGAATCTGGATGTCGAAGACGGGATCGTAAACGGGACTTTTGGAACAATAGCCAACATTGTTTCAACCACTGCAGGTGGACGCATGGTCGTGGATTTGCTTGGGCTCAGATTGGATTGTCCCACGGCAGGTCAGAATTTCCGCAGGAAGATTCAGGGGCCAACCGATGACCTGGTGTACATCGAAAGGTCTGAGGAGGGCCTGACCAACACATCACTTGTGCGACGGCAGTTCCCCGTTAAACTGGCCTTTGGGTGTACAACCCACAAAGTTCAAGGCATGACCGTCAGTTCAGCAGTGGTGTCTTTGGAAAATACATTTAATGCTGGAATGGCATATGTCGCACTGAGCCGAACAACCTCCCTTCAAGGGCTCAGGATCACAAACTTTAACGAAAAGAAGATTTACGCCAACCCAGAAATCAAAATGGCAATGCAGAGCATGAATCGCGCTTCCTTCCAACTGACGAGACCACTCATGCACTTTGTGCAACAGTGGTCTGGGGGTCCGACGTTAACCATCGTCCATCACAACACGCAAGGACTGATGTCACACATTCAGGACGTGAGGGCTCACCACGAGTTCAGACACGCTGATGTCTTGTTGATGACAGAAACCAATTTGTCTGGAACCTCCGTTCCCACAGAAGTTGAGCTGGAGGGATACTACCTGGTTACATGCAACAGACATGTGTCTTACACAAGCGCCAAGACGCAGCACATTGCTACAAAAAAGGGAGGCGGGGTTGCGGCATACTACAAGAGTAGTCTTCAAGCAGACCCCCCAAGGTTTGTTGACAATGTCAGCGATCTCGAGTTTGCAGTCGTCAGAGTTGAGGCCCCAGTCAAAGCGCTCATAGCCACTGTCTACAGACCCCCAAAATACAAAGACAGCGACTTTTGTCTCAACCTTGGACGCCTCTTGGAGTCTTTGGCCTTGATGGATTGCCAACCCATTGTCGTCTGTGGAGACTTTAATGAGGACCTCCTCAAGATGGGACGGAAACATGTTAAGGAGCTGTTTGAGTCTAAAGGCTACAGCCAGCTTATCTCCACCGCAACAACCCAAGAGCAGACCCTGATTGATCACATCTACATATCACAACCGGGGTATTGTCTTCAGTCAGGTGTACTGCACACCTACTACAGTTACCATGATGCAGTATACTGTGTGTTGACTTCGGCAACACCAAGTAGGGAGTGATGTGCAACAATGCAGAAGAGGAGCGGTGGACGCAGTGGTCGATTGAATTGTTTTCATGTGTTGGACGCTGACATTATAAAAGAGACATTTTAACTTGGGTACAGCATCGGAGCACACACCATAGGCTTTACAGGGTGTGTGCGTTGGCTCCCACCAACATGCCTGGCTCGTTGGTTGACTGGTTAGCTAACAAGTCTGAGTTATCGGGTCCTGGGTTCGTCTCCCGGCCGCGGCTACATCGGTGGCAGTAGTTTAAACAGGTACTGGCGGAGTGGTCCGTCAGTTCCTGCATTTGATTTACTGATGTATTGATGTATTACCTTGCTTATTGTATTAATGTATTACCTTGCTTATTGTCGCTCTGGATCAAGAGCGCTTGCTAAATGCATAAAATGTAAGCCACCCCTAATGTCTGTCCTGCCTACCCCCCCCCCCCCCTGGTGTGTTTGTCCTGTCTACAGTCCTGCAGGCGTCTAATTTTGACAACC
>NW_027664933.1:0-1000 GCF_963921795.1 Nannobrachium achirus
AAATATACAGTATCTCACAGAAGTGAGTACTTTACAGAAGTGAGTACCTTACAGAAGTGAGTACACCCTTCCCATCTCTGCAAACACTCAAACGTCTGCAGAGAAGCGGAAACATAGAATCCGGGGAACATAGGGATTGCCCCAAAGCTTTGTTTTCAATAGAAGCCATGCAGCGACTTGGAGATACAGAGCGATGCCTGATGTTAGTAGCAGCTACAAAATCTACAAAACTACAATCCACGTTTAGCTGACTTCAACTGCGGTTACAAAGTTAATAAAAGAAAAGTGTTCAGACTGAGACATCCGATTTGAATCACTGTTCAAACCTAACAAACAATCTGACTCCATCCTGGGCCTGGGTAGCCTATAGACCATGGACTGCCAGTGTGACTAAGTAACAGCTACAGTTCAGTGAGGCGGTCATTATCGTAAAACAAACACCCTGCATGCTTGGAAGGGTTTGTTTCCCAATAACTCACTGCGTGTCTGAATGTCTTGGCTGCTCTATTCTAGGAGCCATTAAGGCTCAATTGTTCTGGATAAGTGCTGGGGAGGGGAGGGGGTGGCACACACAATTAATGCCCAGCTGGTTGGGGCCTGCTTTGATGATGGGACAGGCTAGGGACTGCATGGGACTACAAGCTTGGGCAGGGGTTCTCCAACCTTTTTGGCTCAGGTCACCTCTGTAAATAACTTTGTCATCCACGGTGTAGTGAAGGATTGATTCAAGCTATGTAGCCAACAATATGGGGCAGAAATGTCCTTTGACTTTACTTAATAATGTCCTTTGACTTTACTTAATAATAAGTGGTTAAACTGAAGTTAGCTCTGGTCCAAAGCTCTGACAGTTGGCTGCATGGCTAAAAGACTAGACCAGGATTTCTCTACTCCTACGAGGGCTCAACTTCAGTCAAAATAAACTAAACTACTTCGCTACTCACCTAACCAAAGGTAGTTTTAGGTTGTTGAAAGTCTATTCTCCGCGGTGGGAAACCTCTCA
>NW_027664932.1:0-20000 GCF_963921795.1 Nannobrachium achirus
GTCCTGGATGTTATATTACTATGGTTCATCCTACAGGTTCTTTCACAACAGTTTTCATACTGTCCTATCAGAACGTCCCTCCCACAGTGGGGGGTGTGGCTAGGGGGGTTTATGGAGTGGATGTAAATCAGATCAAAGGTTCAGTCTCTTTCTACTTTGTAGATAACACCACCCTGACCCCTCCTCCATACAGTAAAACACACCTTCACACAACCTCTCTATGCAGGGATAGGGGTTTATAGATCTGGACATACAGCAGAGCTCTGTAAGATCTGGAGTGGAACCAGAACCTGTTCCTCACAGTGATGTCAGAGCAGAACCATTCTCTGGGTCCAAAAAGAACCTTTCAGTTAAAAAAGAAATGGTAGCAGATCTACAAGCTCACAGCACGTCACACTAGACCAGAGGAGCAGTCTCTCTGTCTGTCTGTCTCTCTCTCTCTCTCTCTCTCTCTCTCTCTCTCTACTCTCTCTCTCTCTCTCTCTCTGCTCTCTCTCTGTCTCTCTGTCTGTCTCTCTCTCTCTCTCTCTCTCCTCTCTCTCTCTCTCTCTCCTCTCTCTCTCTCCTCTCTCTCTCTCTCTCTCTGTGTCTCTCTGTGTCTCTCTGTGTCTCTCTCTCTCTCTCTCTCTCTGTCTCTCTCTGTCTGTCTGTCTCTCTCTCTCTCTCTCTCTCTCTCTCTCTCTCTCTCTCTCTCTCTCTCTCTCTCTGTGTCTCTCTGTGTCTCTCTCTCTCTCTCTCTCTCTCTCTCTCTCTCTCTCTCTCTCTCTCTCTGTGTCTCTCTGTGTCTCTCTGTGTCTCTCTGTGTCTCTCTCTCTCTCTCTCTCTCTCTCTCTCTCTCTCTCTCTCTCTGTGTCTCTCTGTGTCTCTCTCCTCTCTCTCTGTCTCTCTCTGTCTCTCTCTCCTTCTCTCTCTCTCTCTCTCTCTCTCTCTCTCTCTCCTCTCTCTCTCTCTCTCCTCTCTCTCTCTCTCTCTCTCTCTCTCTCCCCCCCCCCCCCCCCCCCAGTGTATACAACATAAAGGGCCCTAGTATGATCCAGGTCTTATGCCTTAACTTCTTTGCCTTTTTTTTTACTATTTTGAAAAACATTTTTTAAATACTTCAAATGCTGATCTACATCTGCACGTTGTGAGCTTGCAAAATAAAAAAAAAAGGCAAAGAAGTTAAGGCATAAGGCATAAGACCTAGATGATAATAGAGCCCGCAGAGTTCAAATATATCACAGCAAGGGGTGTGTGTGTGTGTGTGTGTGTGTGGGGGGGGGGGTGCATAATATGCTCTGGAAAAAACCCCCCCAGATTCTTAAGACCACCCTTGGCTGTGACAACGCTGTGAGCTTGTAGATCTGCTATCCTCAGTGAAGAGGTTTGGTACAGCCGTGACAGCTAGAAGGTCCTGGGTTTCGATTCCCGCCGGGGGAACGCTGTGGGCGCTGTGTTCTCTCCCTCCACGTCATCAGCGCCCACACCCTAAAGGTGGGTTTGGAGAAAGGGCCTTTCTGGGTGGAGGAGGGCTGTTCCATAAAATCCACATTTAAGGTTGTTGCACACTGCACTGCGGTGCGAGGCGTTGTGTGCTTGTAGATCGGCTGTTTTCACTAGTTTAAATCATTTTAAAATGATAAATACAAAACAAACGGTTTTGGACATACAAGGTTTCCACCCGACAACGACCAAATATAACTCATGTACAGTAATTGGCCCACTGGCTTGTCACTTGTCATGATCTGAAATGGCAAATCTTTGAGTTAGCAGCAGCGCTATAGAGAGAGATCTCTCTCTATAGCGCGTAATGAGGCCTCTGCAACTCTTTTTCCCGGGCTGAATCAGGGGCCCAGCACGTCCCTGGTCAATGTAGCATTGAGGTGCCCACAATGTTGAGGTGCCCACAATGTTGAGGTGCCCACAATGTTTAGGTGCCCACAATGTTCTCTTCCTGCAGGTTTTTGCAATGTGAAATTCCACTGAATCTGTAATCCTTTTGTTGCCTCTGTCTTGGAAGGCTGATAAGCTTTTATTGTGAAGCCAAACGTTTCTGAATGTCTATGTTGTTTTCCTGTTTTCGCGTGGTAAAAATAGCTGATCTACAAGCTCACACCGTGTCGTGGATGTGATGCGTTGTGAGCTTGTAGCTCAGATATTGGACTTGTTGCCCTGTGCAGGGCTCTGATGAGCGATCCGTACCAGAATTACCCCGATTAAGTGACGATTTTCTTTATTTTTTTTCATTTTTCAACAAAAATCGGATTTCGAGTAAAAATTTAGTTGAGTTTGCATGTTCTCCCCGTGTCTCCTAGGGTTGATACCCTCACAAAAACATGCAGTAATCCTGGTCTCAATACTGCCTCCCCCTGGCCAGCCGGGGCGCCTGATGGAGGGGAAAGGAACTGGTTGGAATAACGTGTTCCTTCCACGCGCTACGTCCAACCTGGGAAATTCCCCCCTGTCAGGTGATAAGAAGCAGCCTGCTCACTCCTCATGCATAGAAGGAAGCATGAGGTCAGTGCGTTGCTCTGCCCAGGTTGGCAGAGGGAGAGCAGAGCCCAGGATTACATTAGATAATTGACACAGAGTGAAAAAAAAAATGGGTTACAAAAATCGTGGGATAAAAACATATATATACTAGGGATGCGAAGATATACCGGTACGGTACGATACAAACGTGCGCGATATGAGTGAATCGGTTCATTCAGGGTGGATCGGTACAATTGACGGCTGGAATCGTGATGTATCGTATCGTGCGTGTCTGGATCGGTACATTCCACGGTTGGATCGGTTTTTGCATAGTATTTCATTCTATTCTGTGTTTCCGAGGCGCATTGAATGCCCCATCAGCCCTCCCCCCAAAAAGCACGTGTAGCGACTCTACAGACATGCGTCTTTTACAGCAGCACTGAGCTGCTCTACTCAGCAGAGCGCAGTGAACACCCGACCCGACGGAATGCAGAGACAGACAGCACTCGTGAGCCCACTGGTTAAACATGCAGGATTAGTACCACGTTTAGCTTTATAACATCCCTGTCCAATGTTCGCTGATGTGATCCGTTGTTGTGTCACTGGACTGGAGCACGCTGCGTGATATTATGATCCACATTCCACACCCGTTTGTTCTTCTTGTCGAGTCTGCGACGGAATTGATTTAAACAAAGCAGAAGCTTCCACGCTTTAACTACACACACGTATGAACTACAACAACGATACTGGGCGTGCAGCTAGCGATTAAAACAAAGTATTTGACACTGTTTCACAACTTGTTACTGTAGCAGGCAGAACACTCTTCTGCTGCTGCTGTTCCCTCTGCAAAGAGAGGCTGGAGCCTGATTTATACTTGGCAGCTCGACGGTGTCGCGCACGCACCTAAATAGCAGACCTACAAGCTTGCAACGCGACGCGTTGTGACTCAAATATCTACGTTTTGAAACATTTTGGCTAGAAATGGCAAAATCCTAGATTATATTCATACAATATAATAATAATAATACAGGTCAAGGATCCTTAACTGAGAAGAGAGAGATCAAGCAGGGACCCCCACTGTAGGCTATTTTAGACTGTAGGCTATTATATAAAACTGTTGCAGATTAAAACATGTCAGAGACTTGTTTGACAGTACTATATCATCAGTGACATTAATACATTACTATGTTGTGTTTATTTGTTCACACATTATCTTTTCTATTAATATGATGGATTTATGTTATTCATTATAATCCTTGAATTATTATCTCTTAAACCCTCAATAAGTGTTAATGTATTGGCTAATGTTCCCCCATAGGGTTGCTATTTGCTAGGGTTCAATTGGTTACTGTAAAAACTAACTATTAATATTTGGCCGCCTCACATGAGGACCCTAGGGGGTCCCTGACCACCTGTTGAGGATGTAATGATATATAATAATGATATAATGATATAGTATTAATCAAACAATTCTACCAGCCAGCAAGGAGTGTTCTCCCAGATTTCAATAAGTTGGATTGTTAGACAGAGCCTAGTACTACAGTGAAACAATAAATTGTTTGGAAATTAAATGTAATGCATTTTTAGTAATTTTTTGGGGGGGAAATTTACATGGGCTTTAATATAAATCCTTTGCATTGTGTTGAATCGCACCGAATCGTGAATCGTATCGCATCGTAAGGACCAGGGGTGTATCGCAAAATATCGTGAATCATATCGCATCGTATCGGGGTCAGGGGTGTATCGTGATGTATCGTATCGGCAAGATTTCAATGTATCGCAATTATATCGTATCGCTGGGAGTGTATCGTGATGCGTATCGTATCGCCTCAGTGGTCGAGATTCGCATCCCTAATATATACAAAAAAAGTAAATGAATCAATATCTGATGTTTGCTGTCTTCAATCATTATCTGATTATTATTCATTTATGTTTTTATTCATTTTTATATCAGTTTATCATAATTATGGGATGTCATGTTGTCATATCAGCAGTATACTTTATCATATGACAAATGGCAGATCTACAAGCTTACAACGCCTCCCATCGCGAGGTGATGTGAGCTTGTAGATCTGCTACGTTTTGATGAAAAAGAAAAGTGATGACTTCTGAACGATCTTGAGAAATCTTGAAATATAAAAAGTTATTGTGGAAAATGTTTGGCATATCGTTTATTTTAAATATATATTTTTGTTGTAACAGTTTTACTGTAATGTTTATGTGGTTAAAAATATTGATTCATCAGTTTGATGTGAAATGTCAGTTTGATCATCTTTATGTAAATAAACTTTATTGAATCATGGCTTTGAAGTCATTATTAAAGATTACTTTGTAGCCTGTTATCTTCATTGAGGAATGTAATGTGAAACATTGTTTTCTCTCTCAACAGTAAACAAACCAAAATAAAGTTAAAGTGTATAGAGGGTATCTGCACATTTCTAAAGTGACAATTTAAGGACGTTTTAATTCCTCTAAAATGACTGATGGACAAATTAAACTTTGACAAATTGTCAAATATTAGAGGCTGAAATTGTGACAATAGCAGATCTACATGCGGGGCTCTTTGACGAATTACATTTCATCAACGTTCCAAACACGTTTCTGGTTGGCTGACAGATGAACACGTTATTATCAGCATCGTTAGCACTGATTGGTTCAAATCACACACGTTCTGCTTTTATGGGAAGATTAATTGGAAGAAAAACAAGAAGGGAAATCAAATTAATATCGCCGAATTTCGCTGAAGTAAAAAGCAACGCAAAGTCTTTCAGATGTTTTTAACCTTGTAAGACCGAAAAATATAAATACTTAAACATTTTTTTTTTACTTGTCAGATGATGTAGGAGTATTTTGGAGAGGAAAATGTAATGTGTGTTTTTTTTTTAAAGATTTTACAGACATAAATCATAAATCATGATCTAATTTACATATGGGGGATATTCTTCACAATAACAACATATGTACATGTTCTAGACATTCTAATGGTCACCAAAACAATTATTACAGTCATTTTACAACTCCCGAAACGTCCGGTTCATTCACGGCCGCTCCAGGCCGGCCATTAGGAAAAAGAAATTGGGCAGAAACCTCGTTGTAAATTTTTTCGCAAAGCAAAGCCCTGCTTCATCATACAAGGCCGTCGCACAGAAGTAGTGAAAACAACCGATCTACAAGCACACGTTGTGTGCTTGTAGATCGGCTGTTTTCACTTTTAAATCATTTTTTAAATGATATTACAAAACAAACGGTTTTGGACATACAAGGTTTCCACCCGACAACGACAAAATATAACTCATGTAATTGGCCCACTGGCTTGTCACTTGTCATGATCTGAAATGGCAAATCTTTGAGTAGCAGCAGCGCTATAGAGAGAGATCTCTCTATAGCGCGCAATGAGTGCCTCTGCAACTCTTTTTCCCGGGCTGAATCAGGGGCCCAGCACGTCCCTGAATGGACCCCATAAAACTGTGAAAAGTGATGACTCATCACTAAACCATCGTTCTTTGGGGGTGTTTTTGCCCAATGGATGTTTTTTGTGTAAAATAAATGCTTGCAATGGATTCAGAATAATAATATAAAAAAACACCTAGTTAGACCCCTAACATGCTACTTAAAGCATATTTTTGGGGAGTAATTATTTTCCCTTATAGTACAGTAGATGAATGAGACCCAGAATTCCCCTAGCTGTCAAACATTCTCCTAGGGTAATGAATTTCCATCTTTGTTAGATATGTTACTAGACACCTTTATGAACACATTGTTAGATATGTTACTAGACACCTTTATGAACACATTGGTGAAGAAATCGTTTGGTGACACATTTATTCCCAGCTTTGACAGGTATTCTGCTAACATTCCCTGGTTATTTATAGTCAACTAAACTAAATATGACTAAAACTATTACATTTTTCTTCTTGTCTTTCCTAAAAAGACTGAACTAAATCAAAATATGCCGTCAAAATGAATAAAAGTTAAATGAATAAATCAAGCCTTTTTTTCCGTAAAACAATCTATTTTTATTAGAAAGTTATTTTCAGTCAGTTCTAACCAAAATGGCTATTATCTCAATGTTTTCCTCACAACATAATCACTAAAATTTCGTCACTGTCAGGCAGAAACCTCGTATCTCCAAGTTTCAAATGTGTACGTCTTTTGGTAAAGCAAAGCCCTGCTTCATCATACAAGACTGTCACACAAAACTAGTGAAAACAGCCGATCTACAAGCACAAAACGCCTCGCGATGTGAGGTGTTGTGTGCTTGTAGATCTGCTGTTTTCACCAGTTTAGTACATCGTATAGATGATGAATAGAAAACGAATGGTTTTGGACGTACAAGGTTTCCACCCGACAACGACGATATGCTATAAATATAAGGTGCTGGGAGTGAAAATTATAATGTAGGGGTGCCTCAGATTAAAAAATATATTCATGGGGTGACCTGAGATAAAAAGGTTTGGGAATCCCTGCTTTAAATAATGTCAGTGTTCATGTCTTTTTACATGTCATGTCCCTGTGTTAGACATTTTGACCCATCTTTTTCTTTTTTCTTCTTTTTTTTACTGAAAAAAATGTCACCTACTGTACATAGAACAAAAAATAAATAAAACTATGACACAGAAACAAAAAAAAGGACAAAACAAAAATGAACTAGGTACACGGCTCCTATTCATTTCATTTGCACAGTTCATTTTCACATACACAAGTGGCGTTCCATAAAGCCTCTTAATGCGCATTAAGCCTTTTTCGCTTAAATCTTTTTATGGAAACACTTCAAAATTCTAATAAACTTTCATTATCCGCAAAAACCTTTATCCGCTTGGAGGAGGTGGATTTTGAGGCTTTATCGAATACACTAAATGCACATTTGTGAATGGAAACGGGTCAGACAATGAATGCGAATACGACAAATTATGACGTTCTGGGTCCATATCGTCTGAGAGAAAAAAGTGCAGAGAAAAAAACAACAACAAGAAACGGAAACAAAACAAAACTAAATCAAACAGAAAATACAACGACCAGATCAACCCTCAACTGACAAGACAATGGAACACAGACAACAAGGAAAACAGTCAAACACAACTCAAACTAAAAACACAACAAAAACAACAACCAAATCAACCCTACACTGTAAAATATTTCGCTGTAAATTTACAGTAAATTACTGGATAATAATTGCATTACTTTCACAGTAATTTTCACAGTAAATATTGCACTGTAAATTACTGTAATTTCACAGCTGTGAAATTATGGTAATTCACTGTGATTTAGCAGTATGGATTGCAGTTATTTACTGTAATATTACAGTAGTTGCCTGTATTTTTACACTATTACTGTGAATGTAATGCAGCTCAGTAGGCAGTAATTTACTGTATATTTACAGTAAATTGTATCTAATACAGTAAGATATTGTAAATTTGAATTTATAGGCCCATTCCCACTGGGCCAGATAACAGATAAAAAAAAGCTCTTTCTCCAGATATTTTTCCATTCAAAGTGGATGGTAGATACAGATAAAAAATATCTGCCACAGATATTCTTTATCTGTATCTATCATCCACTTTGAATGGAAAAATATCTGAAGAAAGAGATTTTTTTTTTTAATCTGTTATCTGGCTCAGTGGGAATGGGCCTCAACTGTGATTTTACCAAACATACACAAACATGCTAAAAGAAAAAGAAAAGAAAGAAAAACAACTTCATTCATTTAAACTTTTTATTGTACAATTCCAATACAAAGTGCAACATTTCAAATGGACAAAGAAGAACCACACCAGTCTCTCTTAAAGCCTTTTACTCAGTAGAAGTGTTAAGTCTACAAACACTCCTGGAGTTTGGTCTGGTGTCTGGAGGCCAGTTTGAAAACTGGTTGTCATAGACTTTAGTTATTTAGGAGGCTGCAACACTGTTTTCCAGTGAAACTCCAGGAGTGATTTTGTGGACTAAAAAACTTCACCTGACTTTGTATCAGCATGGTGGTGAGTAGATACAATATTTTCCCTTTTGGGTGAACTGTTCCTTTAACTGCAAAATAACTCATCTACTCACCCTCATGCCAGTTGGAACAGAGGTGAAATGTGTCCATATAACACAAATGGAGGTTGCCTTCACAACTTAGGGATAAATGGTGACTGGTTCTCTCTGGCAACCCTCCTGTGTGTTATATGAACACACTTCAGCAGGCACGAAGTATGTGAAGTACACCTCAACATTGCACTCAGTCACATAAGTCCTGAAGGTATAAGGCAACACAGCAGTGGTAAGAACAAAGCAACCTAATGTTTACATAAATTACAGTATGCACCTTGCTAACATGCAGGCAGAGACGGAAGAGGCGAGCATTGCTGAATGAAGTGACAGGGCATCGGCAAAGAATATTGACAATTTTACATATCCAGATAAGAATAATGGCTGGTGGAGTTGGACAAACAAGAGTAGGGCATCTGAAACACGTATGAGTGTGTCTCATATTCGAGTCCTGAATACCATCGACCATTCAAAGTCCACAAGTTTTCTCAAATGCGTATGAGTGTGTCTCATATTGGAGTCCTGAATACCATCGACCATTCAAAGTCCACAAGTTTTCTCAAATGCGTATGAGTGTGTCTCATATTGGAGTCCTCAATACCATCGACCATTCAAAGTCCACAAGTTGTCTCAAAAGTGTGCTCACGTGTGGGTTGATACGCCACGCTTCTTCGATTTGGAGCCTCTCTCAGGGTTAATGCCCATGAAGCACCTGTAAACAATAAGACAAGACAACAACTTTTAGTTTCACATAAACATAATATTGCATCGTTTATATAAGGCACATGCAGCAGTTCCCCTTTCCCTTAAGTAAACCCTACACCAGGGGTTCCCAAACTTTTTTGTCTCAGGGTACCCCATAAATATTCTTTTTAATCCGAAGCACCCCTACATTATAATTTTCACTCCCAGCACCTTATATTTATAGCATATCATCGTTGTCGGGTGGAAACCTTGTATGTCCAAAACCGTTAGTTTTGTATTTATCATCCATAAAATGTACTAAACTAGTGAAAAGTTATGTTGAGAGGAAAACGTTGAGATAATATCCATTTTGGTTAGAACTGACTGAAAATAACTGTACTTCAAGTTTAAAATGATACTAAATATTTGTCCAAATAAATAAATTCCAAAGATTATCAAATGATCTCGCGGCACCCCTGGACTGCCGTCGCGGCACCCCAGGGTGCCCCATCACCCACTTTGAAAACCCCTGCCCTACACCACAGAAAGAAAGTAGTACCGAGAGTAAGTAACATTCAAGTATCAATGTTGCAAGCAATCCAGTACAATGCTTCAGTACAATTTCAGTGTTACAATACCTCCAATCCAGAGTACACACACCATCCTCAGGATACAGCAGATTGAAGTTGTAGTAGATCGCGAAAACCACAGCTATCCAATAATGATCCCATCGTGTTGTCCCATCACCACTTGCTCTTCAATGGACAGCATCCAGGCCATAGACTTCATTAAATCACCTGAAAAGAGATACCCATTATGTGATATTGTAGAGGTGAAATGCTAATTGAACAAGAGTAGAATTTCAATGATCAGCAACATCACAAACTGTGACACAACTCACTTTATTTTGATCTGACAGGCATTTAAGACAATTCTCAAATTAGGGTCAGATTCAGCAATGTATTTTGTCTGGGATTTTGAAGGGTTTTTGAAGGTAAGACAGAAATATAAGCCAGATTTTGTCACTTTACATACACTATTTTTACGACCAGGTTGATGAATCGTCCGGGGACCCCCAGGGGTCCTTGAGGGAGTTCTAGGGGGTCCCCAGCTAAATTATAATTAGGAACTAAATTGACCCTCATTGGGTATGTAACTCAGAACCAAATGGACCCTAACAGGTCCATTTTGGTCCCATTTGTACACTGAGAATTACATTAACATTGATTTTACGATATACTGTAGATTGGGGTCTCAGAAATAGATATGCCATTAAATGGGGGGTCTGTAGCCTAATCTTCTCTTATGGTGGTCCCTGGCATTGCTTTTCAAATGGGGTCTACTGGCTAATAAGTGTCAATTTGGGGGTCCTTGACACAAAAAGGTTTGAGAACCACTGCTGTAGATCAAGACACTGATCAGCTTATGTGAAAAGTATCTTATGATCACGTAGATTATAATATAAAATCCAGATATCAACAGTACCTTGGACAATCAAGCAGGGGGTGCTTGGTAATTTCTCTGTCCTCTGCACATCAGTGGCTGTGGCACACAGCTGTAAAAAACATAAGCCAAGAAAACAACCACCTCAATGATTGACCATGCCCAAGAGATCTCAAGCTGACACCAAACTCTCTCCAGGACCTCTAGATAAAACCTTATCTAGAACCTCAATCAATTTGTCAATCACATTAGATCTACTTTCTATTATTCTATGCCAAATTCTATTAGCAATGTTAAATGCAGTATACATTTTCAGTAGCCTATAAGTATAATACCTTTGGATAAACTCCAGAGTGCAAGTGCCATCCTCAGGACACTGCAGATTGAAGTTGCAGTAGCCATCATGTGGTCCCATCTTATTCTTCAATGGACAGCATCCTTCCAGGCCCAAGCCAAGGCTTCATTATATCACCTGAACAGAGATACCCATCGTGTGATATTGTTAAGAGGTGAAATGCTAAAAGCATTCCACAATATACACACACACACACACGCACACGCACGCACGCACGCACGCACGCACGCACACACGCACACACGCACACACACACACACACACACACACACACAATTTATTTATGCCCACAGAGTGGCATATCACTCTGTGGCATGTACTGTTTTGGTACAGTTTAAAAAAATGAAATCTTTCCAAAATGATCAGTTTATTTTACTTTAATATTATTTGATGAAGATAGAAATAAAATCTCTATTCAGACACGTTCCAGTATTTTTCTGACTTACATTATTTTCTAGGTATGCTTACATTATGATATTAAGTGGGGGGAAAAATCACCCTATGTCACCCTAATGACCATAATGTCTCACATGTGGAGGAAAGGGGAGGGGCGAGGAGATTCCATCAAAGTCAAAACAAAGTTTTAATGTAGGCAATTAAATATAATATAAATTTAATCCATGCATAAAGATTTAAGGACATTATACTTATGATGGGATTTCTGACGGAAATTAAGCTCCTACTGCAGTGGACAGCACAAGCAGGTAGGCTAATAATCAATCATTAATCTGATGGTCATGCACCCGTCAAATATAAACCATCTACAGCAGTGGTTCTTAAACTTTTTCACGTCAACAAACCCCAAAAAACACTTATCAGCCAGTGGACGTCCATTTGAAAAGATATACACCAGGGACCCCCAAGAGAAGATTTTTAAGGCTCTGTAGTGATTCCATTTTAATTTCAAGGACCCCCAGGACATATTTAATGGCATTTCTATCTCTGAGATGATGATATATGTTAATTTAACTCTCAGAATGTACAAATGGAACAAAATGGACCTGTTATCATTTAGCCAGGGACCCCCTGGAACTCCCTCAAGGACTGCTGAGGGGTCCCGGACCCCACTTTGAAAACCAATGATCTAACTACAGGCTCCTGCATGTGTCGTGACGCTTGGCTTGTGGATCGGTTGCTTTTACAGCAACTTTGAGCCACACCGGAGCATAAAACCTCCCCCGGTGCAAATATTATCATTGATATAGTTGAGAACCAAATGGACCCGGCGTAAGGATACGTAACAACTGACACAAGGATTGTCTGTGGTTCTCTAAGTAGTGTCCGGTCATTATCGCGTCCGAGTGATGGAGTTCCAGATGGACCACAGCTAAATGATAGATATAGGAACCAAATGGACCCGTATGGGTCTGTAACTCGTGCGTCGCGGGTGGCGGCGGCGGGGATGTATTCCACGCGCGTCGGCCGTATTGAACCGGGCAGGGCGGGCGACCGTTCCCTACCGCGGTCCGCTAGTAGTAAGCAGCCGACATGATATAAATAAGCCCCGCTGACGTGCAGCCTCTCGGCGGCAGAAACCACTCAAGCACACCGGTGAACCGGCTTGGCGTTTACACCGAGCGACGCGCGCCACTGTGAGCTTGTATATCTGCTATTTAGTTAAAGCCGTTTGTGAGGGGAAACACACATTTAACTCAACAGTTTAAATGTGTGTTTCCCTCACACACCGCTTTAACTAAATAGCAGATATACAAGCTCATAGTGGTGCGCGTCGCTCGGTGTAAACGCCAAGCCGGTTCACCGGTGTGTTTGTGTGTTTTCTCCCCCTCGACAGGCTCACGTCAGCGGGGAAGCAGTGCTGCTGCAGCCTGCACTGCAGCACACATACATTACTGGAGCAAGACTGAACCCTAACCCAAGCACAACTAGTTGTCATTAAGGTGGAGGGGGTAAAAAAGAGCGTGACTTACCTTATCAGAGCAATGTTATGAACTTCACATGACTTCTGAAAGTTCCTTTGAATTGAAATTGACTTCATAATTCCATCTTCACCATCAGTTCCCTGCTGCTTTCCCTCTCACAGCTCACAATGGATAAAATTTGAAATGAAATCCCACAATGCAGCGCGGATCAAGTAATTTGTTGTGGTATCACAGTAACATTCTGAACACAATATTTTATTGTGAGATATATTGTAAAGTGTTGTGTAATCCTGATAACAATTTAGAGTACAGTCATTTGTTGTGTTATCACAGATGATGGTGTGATTACACAGTAATATTCAGAATACAGTATTATATTGTGAAATAATAATGTAAAGTATTGTGAGATCCTGGTAATATTTAACAGTGTACAATAAAAAAGAATAATAGGACTCAGGAGTGACAATACAAGTCAGGGGCGAAATTAGATCTTATTCTGCATGGGTTTTCAGATCGTACTGCTGTGAGGGGCCCATAGATTAGGAGATTAGAGACCCCTGATATATTGGAAATGACAAAATACATATTGTCGTTGTCGGTGCAAAGCCCTGCTTCATCATACAAGTTGTCAATGCCCCTGGTGGATGAATTTGTTAATGCTCTATACCAGGGGTTCTCAAACCTTTTTAGGCCGTGACCCCCAAAATAAACATATTTGAACTGGGGACCCCCACCCTGACAAGCACTTGGAATTGTAGGCATTACATTTAATGTGACTCGGTTCTACAGATAAATATTGTGAAAATAGCAGATCTACATGATCACAACGCCTCGCGTTGCGAGGTGTTGTGAGCATGTAGATCTGCTATTTTCACAATGTTCGCCTCTTGCTTACTTAATATTTGACAGTTTGGCCAGTCCTGTCGAATATTCCACTATTCGAATACTTTGAGCTAGAATAATTCAAATACTGAAAATCACTATTCGTGAATGCCCTAAAAGATATTAAAGTTACATGTACATGTACTCTCATAATAAGAAGACAGCTAATGTGTGTGTAAAAGTCTATGGCAGGGGTCTTCAACAGGGGGTCCGGGGCTCCTAGGGGGTCCTCAGAGTTACTACAGGGGGTCCTCAAAATCTTCCAATCCTTTTTATATTAACAACTTGAACCCTAGTGTCCATAGGCCTATTCTGATAACTTTAGCCAAAAATAGCAGATCTACAAGCTCACACTCACTCACTCACACTCAAAAGCAGCTCAGCTCACACTCAATAGCAGATCCACAAGCTCACAAGCTTGTAGATCGGCTATTTTTTTCAGGCAAAGAGGTTTGGTGTAGAGGGGAAAAAGAGCAGACTAAGTACAGAGTGAAAGGTCAAGTTTATTAAGTAGTGACGGTTCAAGTGGTTAAATATCTGAAAACACAAATTGACATGAATCCAAAATACACTGATGATTGTGCTGTCAAACAATGAAACCATATGGAATCTATGAACAGGTTGTGGGGGTCCCTGCTTCATCTCTCTCTCAACTAAGGGGTCCCTGCTTCATCTCTCTCTCAACTAAGGGGTCCCTGCTTCATCTCTCTCTCAATTAAGGGGTCCCTGCTTCATCTCTCTCTCAGCTAAGGGGTCCCTGCTTCATCTCTATCTCAGCTAAGGGGTCCCTGCTTCATCTCTCTCTCAACTAAGGGGTCCCTGCTTCATCTCTCTCTCAACTAAGGGGTCCCTGCTTCATCTCTCTCTCAGCTAAGGGGTCCCTGCTTCATCTCTCTCTCAACTAAGGGGTCCCTGCTTCATCTCTCTCTCAACTAAGGGGTCCCTGCTTCATCTCTCTCTCAACTAAGGGGTCCCTGCTTCATCTCTCTCTCAACTAAGGGGTCCTTGGCCTGAAAACGTTGAGGACCCAGCTGAATGGCACCAGTAAGCCCCGCCCCCAATGAGCAGCGGGTTTGGGGCTTGATGAGGGACGTGTGGACGACGTGCTGACGTCACGGTTTACGTCTCGTAATCCCGGGCGTTACGTCCGGAATAGAGATGGGATTTATGGCTCTTTGAAGTGAGCCGGGTCTCTGGGATCCGTTCTTTTTAAAGAGCCGTTCAAAAGACTGGCTCATTTGAGTTACTTTGTAGATTCTGATTATAATTACAAATAACTTCAACCCTATATACATTTATTTCTGACATATATAGGTACACACGAGACTTCCGGTATGGTGCGGTGCTGATCAGTCGATGTTTGCTTAGCTCCGCTTCAAGTTTGAATTAAATCCTGAAATAACGTCGCCTTGTAAGTTTAAAATGCTCAGAAAGGACTTTGCACGAAATTGATAATGCCGCTGAAGAAGCCAGCGCCTCCTATAAAGAAATTCGATCTTAGAAGCGGTGGTGCGGTAACGACGGGGGAAAGCACGCCTGCTCCAAACACCAGCCCTTTGTCTGCTTCAAGTTCAAGTGCATATCCCGCAGGAGGAGACGGAGGAGACGGCGCATCCAGCGGAGCTTTAAACATGAGCGACGCCACTCCGAGCAACGTAGACGTTCTCAAAGCTATAAATGACATGAGAACAGATTTCTCCGCTAGATTTGAAAGCATGATGACTGCAATGAACAAAGTGGAAACTGAAATTAAAACATGCGCTGGCCGCGTCACCGAAGCGGAGGAGCGCATTTCAGGGGCTGAAGACAATATCACAGCCCTGCAGGCAACAGTCACGTCGCTGGAGATAAAAGTTGAATCACTTTCATCTAAAGTCCTTGAGCTACAAAGCCATAGCAAAAAAAACAACATAAGGCTCACTTTTTTGCCAGAGAGCGCGGAGGGGACGAATGCTTGTTCATTTTTTGAACAGTGGCTGCCTGAAGCACTGGACTTGGGTTCTCTCCGCTCCCCAATAGTTGTCGAGAAGGCATACCGTATTGGGAAAAAACTTCCAAATTCTACACACCCAAGGGCTATGATAGTGAGGTTTCTAAGCTACAAGGACAAGCTGATGGTGCAGAAAGCAGCCAAGGCAAAGGGGAGAATTCTATACAAGAACGTGCAGGTGATGTTCTTCCAAGATCTGCCAGTGGAAATCCATAAACAGCAGCGGCGATTCACCGATGTAAAACAAAAACTACGAGCTAGCCTAGTGATTAATCTCGGACAGTGGACTTAAACGACTCTCTCTCTCTCTCTCTCTCTCTCTCTCTCTCTCTCTCTCTCTCTTTTTTTCTTGCATTCTTCTCTCTCTTTTTCTTTTTTTTGTTTCTTTTTCTTTTTCATTCGTTTTAGTCTTTTTGAATAAGGTTAAATGACAATAGAAACACTTAATTTTGGATGCTGAATTTAAATAGTTTATTTTTGTTTTCAATGATTAGATTAATTGAAAAAAAAGGTGTTTTCATTTCTTTATTTTTTTTCCGTATCTCTTGCTGTTTTTTGTACTGAATTTGCCAATTTAAAATGGAACACGCTGCCAGTAACTCAGAGGCTACAGTAACATTGCCTTATTTAGTCTATTTAGTTTAGTAATTAGGGAGACATGGCCCTCTCCTCTCTGTAGGCTTGTTATATCTGACCTCCACCAGAGTATTCTAACAATGGGAGACGGGCACATGCGATACGCTATGTGTGTTTAGGCCTATATAGGGAGGGGGCAGCGTTCCAAATAATGAAATATTAATTCAGGTTATCTTATTGTTGACATTATTACTATCGTCATTGTTATTATTATTTATTTTTTCTACACTGGGTATTTACTTTACTTACATTATGGTCCAACCTTTGATTAATGCCATCTGAGTATAATGAGTATAACAGGATGTCAGTAATTTAGCCCTAATTATCTAACAACACGGAGTGAGTAAAAAAAAAAAAGAAACATGTTGAAAAAAAAGGAAAAAAATCCAATCTGTTTTAGGACTCAACCTGATCTCTTATAATTAAACTCTGTCTTAATATACATTTGACTAGGTTAATAGGGGTTTGAATTCTGGTTACCACATTATGTGGAGGTGACTTCATAATGGGCTTGTTGGGGGGGCTAAGTGAACGGACAGAGGGAGAGGCAGTAGCGGCTCCTCACAAGTGTGTGGAACCGTGAGTACCATAGACGGAGTACAACGAAGAGGGGGGAGGGTAGGTCCTAGAGACCTTGGGAAAGGGGAATCAAACACACAAGTGATTGATATGTTTAGTAACAGCATGCGTCTTTCTTATAAAGCGTGTGTGAGGGTGCATGTTAGGTTTTTTATGTTTTATGTTTTGTGTATTTGTTTTTTTGTGTTTAACAGAAGTCTGTACCGGTCTGGTTCTGAGGTCCGATATGGGACAATGCTACTGTGTAAGAAATTAAAATCTGGGATATGTCTAAGGGTTTAAAGGTTACATTCACATCATGGAATTGTAGAGGTTTAAATAAAATTGCCAAAATAAAACAAGTTATAAGTAGACTAAAACAACTACAATCTAAAATAGTATTTCTGCAAGAAACACACTTACTAGGGAGTGATATTTCAAAAATAAGCAAGAGATGGCCTGGGCAGGTAGTCTCTGCCTCATATAGCTCGCATGCAAGGGGCGTTGTGATTCTTATTCACAAATCTATTCCATACCATATAATGCAGACCATATCTGACCCAGTAGGATGTTACATCATTATAAAGGGAACACTACTGTCAGAAAAGTTAAATTTAATTAATGTGTACGGGCCTAATGAGGATGATCGTAATTTTTTTTTTTTCATAATAGGAGGAGATTATAATGTATTCTTGGACCCTGCGCGCGACCGTACTTCACGTACAGGGGTATCTCATATCCAATCCAGAAGAACTATACAGCAGTTTATGAAGGACCTAAATCTAATAGAGATCTGGAGAGAAATGAAACCAAACGAGGTTGAATATTCCTGCTATTCTAGCACTCACCAGACTTATTCTAGAATAGATTTTTACTTAATATCTGCAGCATTACGCTCAAAGATTGAAGACTGTTATTACAACAGCATCGTCATTTCAGATCATGCTCCAGTGTCTCTGATATATAGTGACCCTAATTTAGCTAGTGAGCCCCCAAAGTGGCGTTTCCAACCAAAATGGCTTCTGGATAATAGCCTTATGGAATATATTGGACAACAAATTGATTTATATTTTTTAATGAACACAAATCAAACATCAGCCTGTACTAGGTGGGAAGCGTTTAAAGCTTATATAAGGGGTCAAATTATAGGTTTCACCAGTTCAAAATCAAAAAAGACACGTCAAAAAACAATACTACTTGAATCTAAAATCAAAAAGCTGGAGAATGACATTTATCTCAATACCGGTAATTCTAGGGAGGCACACAAAGAGCTACTTTTGTTAAGGGCACAATATAGTAAAATCTCAGCTGGGAATGCTGCAGCAAGCCTACAGAGACTTAACCAATCATACTACGACCAGGGTGAAAAGGCTGGGAAACTGTTGGCATGGCAAATCAAACAACAGCAAGCAGAGCGAGCCATTAACTCAATAGAAGCAATAGGAGGAGAGGTGACAGTAGACCCAAAAGAAATAAATAATGCATTCAAATCCTTTTATGAGGGGTTGTATACATCAGAATACTCCAGCAATGATGACACCCAAAATAGATTTTTAAACAATGTGGAATTCCCCCCAATGTCAGAATTGGGTTATAATGCTCTTAACGCTGAGTTAACTGAGGAAGAAATCTCATTGGCAATTGATGACATGAACGCAGGGAAGGCCTCTGGGCCCGATGGGCTGCCCATTGATCTATATAAGAGATTTAAGAATAAACTCTGCAGACCTCTCCTAGATATGTTTTTGGAATCCTACAACAATGGTCTCCTTCCTTCTTCCCTGAGAGGAGCTCTAATCACATTGATATTAAAACCTGGGAAAGCGCATACTAAATGTGACTCTTATCGTGCTATTTCTCTTCTTAATTCTGATACTAAAGTGCTCTGTAAGGCTCTAGCGAGGAGGATGGAGAAGCCTCTTTTGGAAATGGTGTCCGGAGACCAAAATGGTTTTATTAAAGACCGTCAGGGATTTCATAATGTCAGGAGAGTGTTGAATGTTCTACACTCCCTGAAGGGGGCGCCAGACACCGCTATTCTATCACTGGATGCCGAGAAGGCTTTTGATAGGGTAGAATGGCCCTACCTTTTCGAGGCACTGACTCGGTTTGGCTGTGGGGAGAACTTCTGTAAATGGATAAGGCTACTATATTCAAACCCCACTGCAGAGATTCTTACCAACAACACGACATCCAAACCCTTTGATGTTCGTAGAGGCTGTCGCCAAGGGTGCCCTCTCTCCCCCCTCCTGTTTATCGTCGCTATAGAACCACTAGCTATAGCTATAAGGTCAAGCCCTAATTTGTCAGGTATAACAATCAATGCAATGGACCATCGCATTGCTTTATATGCTGATGATGTTAGAATTCGAGACCTACACCCATGACCTCACCTTTTAATGTAACTGAATGTTTTACATACCTGGGTATTCGTATAGTGCGGGAGATCAAAAACATAGTTGCATTAAATTACGACCCTGTTGTAGAATCGATTGAAAGATCTATTGATAGATGGTCCTCTTTACCAATATCCATAGTTGGCCGGATCAATATTCTTAAAATGAACGTGATCCCAAAATTGTTATACTTATTCCAGAATATCCCTCTACCACCTCCACCATTACTATTTACAAAGCTAAAGAAAATGTTTACCACCTTTATTTGGAATGGCAAGCGCCCCAGAGTTCGATTATCTCTGCTGTATTTACCTTATGATAGAGGGGGGCTACAAATGCCTAATATCCAATGGTACTACTGGGCAGTCAATCTTAGATCAATAATGTATTATTTTAAATCTGAGGATCATCCAGCATGGATGGAGATTGAAAAGTCCGCTATTGTACCCAAACTACCTCTTAACCTATATATGTACTCAGCCGATCTTAAAACACTGAAAAAACAAACAACTAATCCTTTTGTTTTAAATGCTATCAGAGTTTGGTATGAGGTACAAAGATCTCTAGGTGAGACACAGTGCACTCTGTCAGGCTTTAGCCCCATATGGGGCAACCAAAGGTTCATACCTGGGAGAGGTGAATATGGTTTTCAAAGCTGGGCCAATAAAGGTCTAGGTAAAATTCAGGACTTGTACAAAGAT